>NC_138786.1:38708836-38728836 GCF_965178545.1 Coloeus monedula | reverse complement strand
GATAAACTCTATCTGTCAGCTTTTCACTACTGTATTTCAGTCACAATTCCTCTTTTGAAGTTCTTCAATACAGCTTTCAGCCCACAATTGTATTATTAACTGCATTAAACTATGAAGTCTAAGTACTCATTTCAGTAGAAGTAATCACAGATCTTATAGTGAATGGAAACAAGACAAACTACCCCAGAACATGCTACTTATAAAATGATTAACACAAAATGTTTGAGGCAGGAAAGGCACCATGACAACCAGAGTTTTGCTTCAGTCCTCTCCACTCCACATCTGCTTCCTCCCACCTCCCCAGAAAACAGCTGTGGTTCAAGGACAGCCTGGACAGAAGTGAAATGAGAAAGCACATGCACAGGAATAAACTGCTCTAATAGAAGAAACACAGAAAATTATGGACTTTATAGGTCAGGGCATTTATCAGACACAGACCTTGGATTTCTTTCCTCGTCTTCAGGAAACAAGCAAGAGACTCTGATCTGAGAAGCTAATGGTGAAGGAAAGTAAGGGAAATTCCAGCATACTATCTATTACCAGTATGTCATAAGAAGCAATGGCAAGGTTCACGCCCACTGTTACTGAGCCCACGCAAACAGAATTCTAGATGTTCAATTTGGAATTTTACATACATTCTATTAGGTATTTAAAATAAACTAAAAATAAGAGGATTTTTTTTCCTGAATAACATTATCATTATTCATCAATTCATTATTGTTACAAGATATTGCAAATAAATCTGTATGTTGTCAGGTTATGGACAGGTTAACTACACCAGCGCTGTGAACATGAAAGATCAAAAAGAAAGCAATTATATTTCCCTTCTCTGCATAAGGTTATAAGAAGAGTGATGATCTAATTTATTCTTACATCCAATCTTTAGCTGAAATCAAGAACATTCAAAATTATACTATGACCTAGTTATACTATGGACTAGTGTGGCAATAACAACAGAAATCCCTAAGAAAATAATTTCAACCTCAAATGACAAAAATAGAGAGAAACCATGAACAATCTACTAGCCAGAAGCAGCAGTTTAATAGTGTGCTTCATTTCAGCCTGTAGCCTAAAAAATACAGACTAAAAGGACATACTAGACTTTCAGAAGATTCTATATAATTGCGCAGGTTGGGTCTTCTCATCAGTCAATTTGCTCTTCTTCAGATTTACAGCTCTGAATGTAACAAAATCTTTGTCACATGGTGCATTTAGGATTTTCACCCTTCAAATTAACTTCTTTTTCTTACTAGAAACTAATTCAGTGGCACCTGCTGAGTTTTAGGCTTCCATTTGGTGCTGGGAGAGCAGACTTTTCAGGGCCTTACAGCCCAACACAACACTAAGTATGTGTCTGCTGTTAAACCTGTGCTGAACTTTCCTCAAGGTAAATGGGATGCAAATGAATGTTTGGTGGTTTTGTTTAATATGGATGATCTCATGCACCTTTGAACTGTTCTGTTGCCAGCTGCCAGCTGCCACTTACCACTAACAGAGAAGTAAATTTTATAGCATATGCAACGGATCATTTTAAACTAATCTCCACAGAAAGAAAATAGTTCATTGGGAGTAAAAAATGTGTCTGATAATGCCACCTCTGCAAGTTGCTCATACGGGTGAAAGAAAGTGGGAGAAAAGCCCAAGGTACTCCAGCTGGCAGTGTAGCCACACAGCTTATACTTTACTTCCATAAGCATTTATAAAAACATGGCAAAATGCACAGTGCTGAGCAGCTTGTGCTCCTATCACAATGTACAACCTCTCAGTACCTCATGTACAATAATACCTCCATGAAAATCAAGCTGTATTGCTTCTGCTTCTCTGTACAACACTTTGCATGACTAAGAGCAGCAAGTGACAACGTTCTTCAGTTAACTGAGATTGATTATTGGTGCTTCAGCACATCCATAATCATGATGCATGCAGCACGGAGAGATGGAATTATTTTCATACACTGCCCCGATTGGTAGAAAAAAACTTTCTTTTCTAACTGAACTGAACATGTATAGGATGCATGCAATATGCTCTGGAGGAATGGGTATTCTGCTAGCTGCCGAAGGTCTCTAGCTGTATTCATGCCATGCGTACCTCTGAGAAAGAGGAGTCATGCATGCTGACTGCATTTGCTGTTCTTCAGTCACAGTGGACACCACTATAAAGAACATAAATTTACCCGTGGTTACCACTGCAGTATCTGAGATGCTATTGTTTTACTATGAACAATAGGGAGAATCTGAAAGAAGCATAAGAAATGAGTGCGATACATGGTGGAAAGTACGGCAGTTGTAGGTCTGGATTTTATTTCAGTAACATTAGTTTTACAGATGGTTAACTGTACTGACTTCAAAAGAATTGCTGCAGATTGTTACTAATGAAGTGACTATAGAGTGTGAACCTCTGTATCTGCTTACAGCAACAGGAAACTGAAGATTCTTTAGCAGAAAAATGGGTTAGCAAATTTTTTTCTTTTCTTTTACAGCATATTTTTTAAAGACATTTCCAAAAATCTCAGAGGACTTAATATTTTAAAGAAATCACTGTTATGCCATAAAATCCTGGAAGTTATAAAAACATCTAAGATATTGGCACTTCATATTTGGTAACTTCACAGTTTGGTGAATAGCAAAACTATTTTGAAGTTCAGGTGACTTTTCTAAATCGGAATCATCACTTCATTCTGGAGGATGTGATTCCTGGGAAACAAGGAAGAATTTTCATTTTCCAAGACATATCAATAACCGACTCTTCCTTACTGAGCAATACTGTCTAACTGTGGTATTATTGCCACAACAAAAGCTAGTGCTACAGTAAATCTCATTTGATCAAATGGATTAAACTGTACTTTGAGGTTGTGGAAATGGACAGCACACTGAAAACGCCTTACTGATTAAGGAGTGATTAATTAAATACTTTTTAAGGTGAAATATGGTTACAAATAGCTCAGTAATAGAAAAAGCAGTAATATATCTATGCCATAATGAATTTTCTATATTAGGATTAACACACCAAATTGCAGACAGTTAAATAAGCATTTAAATTATTAATTTTCTTGTTATTTCATGTTTCTCTAGATACTGAGATTCATGTTACCCAAGAAAGATTAGAGATGAAATATGAAACACAATATGAATATCATCACACTGTACTACAATTTATAAAATAATACACCAAGAAGAAAGTGAAATAAAATGTAATGTGGTATCAACATTAGAATTGGTTTTCCCCTGGACTAATGGGTATGATACCTCCCTCTTCATAACTTTTACAGATCACAGTACTACTGGATATTGAACTGCTTGGACAGAAACGCTATGTTCTTTCCCAATCCATCTTACTTTCAAATTTAATTCATGTATCTCAAGGACAGACATAGAACCTGAAAAATCTTCTGAATAAAGTTTTGTATATGCTAGTAGAAAGAGGAGAAAGAAATACTTATCTTCAATACCAAACTGGAAAGAATAAAAAAGACTTTCAATTACTGTTCACACATGTATATACACACAGCAGTATGTAACTCATTTAGCATAGGTTACCGAAGAAAAAAAACCCATGAAATTACAGCAATTTTCATTAAACTGCTGACATCAGTAGAGGCACTTTCAATTTAGTCCAATGTGGGACTATAGAATGAGATTCAAATTACCCTTTCAGGAAACGAGAAAAGTCTTTGCAGTGTCTCCCCAAAGGCCAGGGTCAACTTTTCAAAAGCAGCCTTTGATTCTGGATGCTCAGCCTGAGACAGCTCTTTGGAAAATTTTGCCACGGATATAAAATCCTTAATACCTTTATGTTAGGCAGTTATCAGCTAGAGAGTTTTCCTTTTGGGACAGGGTGGGTGCTTGTAGCCTTCTGCAGCTGTTGTCAAGTGGCACCTAGTCTGTCAGGAGCAAGTATATGCAAGGCAGCTAACACTAGCACTGGGTATTAAACAGATTTCTTTGGACACCTGCTTTTGCTCAACTCAACTCCCATCTTCTCTCATACCTTTGGTTTTATTTTCTCTTCATCTTGTACAGAGATTGCCCATGGCAGTTCTTTGTAATGTTCTATAACCTAAAAATGAAGGACTTAAAGGTCTTTGTACAAGTCTCTGTGACCCTGTGCCAGGCTGGAAAGGGAGCCCATCCAATGTTCTAAGAAACTTGCAGTCTAAATCCTGAGCAAGACCATGGTGTTGTGGGAGGAAGCCTCTAAATTAAGTTAGATACTTCTATAGTTTTGCCTTAAGAGCATATCAGAATGGATTTGATCAGGTACATTGTAGGAAATTGGGGTACTGGCTAAAAGATCAAATTTCACAAATTTCTCAAACTATGTGAAAAACATATTTGCATTTTACAAAATTGAGTAACAGAAGAAAAGCTTCTACCATTTCTTCAGGAAAGAGATTTCTCATTCATTTTTCCTTAGACACTGTGGAAAATATCCCCGGAACCTACTTTTTTTTAAATGATTATTCTTGTTGCGTTTCAAGCCAACCCATCTCTTTCTCAAGGCATTCATAGGTCTTCTCTACTTACATCTCAAATTCTCTTTCTTTTAGTCTCTTTTTGTGTCCCTCTGGAAAATTCCATTTGTTTTTATTATTATTCAGAATTGGAGGTCATTCCAGGTTTGAAAGATACAAAAGCTTTACATTACTACATTCAGATGTAAGAGCTGAAAGGTGAGAGCAAAACATAGCTGGAAAGATATTTAGCTTCTGTTTTATAAACTGTGAGGAAGACAGGAAAATAGGAGCACATAGAAAAGCAAAGCATGAAGCTGCAGAGAAAGGCAAGAGTTATACATGGTGCAGACAAATAAATGCCTTCCCCTTAAAAGTGATTAGTCATATTGATTGCTTAGTGCAATGCCTTCCACAGTCAGATTATTTCAGGATTCACAAGTGTGTTGGTGGAATGGGACATGCTGATAGTTTTGGTGTCTTCCCAGCTGCTTTTGTGCTCTTCCTTCTACTCTCAATCAGCCATTAGCCACAGATCGAGATCCTAAGCACAGCATATTGCATAAATATGTTGGGTTGTGTCTTTTTAAACCTTTCAATTGGTCTACATCTGTCCTGGGTCTGAAACATTTCTTTCTGTGAGTACTTGTACATCTACATAACTAATGGAATGGAGACAGATGATTCAGCATATTGGGGTGCCCTCTGGCTATCCTGTATCCTCGAACTATTAAGGATGAGCCTCACTATGCCACTCCTCCTAATAACAACATTAACATTACATCATAACAATTGACATTAAGATTTATTGATTTGGCACTTCAGTTTGTCAAGACACGCTGATATTACAGCAGATTTCAAACTTGATACCAGACTTACTACAGTATTAGCCCATTGTCAGCAGTCAGCGAGCCTTTTGCAAACATCCTGGAGCATCCTTTCCTCATCATGTCTCTTGTCCTCAGCTACAGTCACAATATTTGGTAGAGGAAATCACCTGTTAGCTTCTGATGTGGAATAAATTTCCTTCCTCCTGCACAAAAATCCATTATTCCTGAAGAAGGCGTAAATCTAGCTTAGTACTCTATTTGTTTTCCAGAAGCAAAATGAGTGACCTTGTTTCAATTACATTTACAGTAAAAAATATAGCATTTACAGTATTTGAGTAGAGTGACTTTGGCTGTTTTATTTATGAATATCGATTTCTGCATAAAGGTACCATTTCCGCTTTACTCTGAATTTTTTGGTGAATGAGCATGCTGATATTGGCTCTTAGGTGAGTGACAGCAGGTACCGCATGAAATACTGCTGAGACTGTAAGAAAGCTCTCATCATACTATTTAGCAACACAATGCCAACAAGGATGAGAACGGAATATTTCTCTGAGGGTTAGTTCTTACATATATTGATGTCTACAAAAGTTTTATTATCAGAAATCAGCAGCTTTCAATCAGACTTTTTAGCAGTAAGTGTTGGAATTCTAAACTACTGTATGCAGTGAGAAAGAGGGTTTTTTGCATTTATTCAAATACTAAAAGAACAAAAATGGCTACAGAGTAGCAGCATTTCAGGTACCCCAACACTACACCTGAAAGAGGCATTCCTAGGATAGATCTAATGTTTTTGTTCCTGTGGTTTGCAGCTGCCAGTGAGATGTTAATAAGTATTATATGGACTCTCTTCCCTCTATTGGTCATATCTGTCCACTGGAGACAGAGTAGAGATCACTGATCACACTTCAGCTGCCTCCTTGACCTCCACCAGTCACAGCCACAAATTTCCCTCAAAAAATCAAAGCAAACCAAAAACCCCAAACAAAAAGCCACCACTAAACAAACATCCCCACCCACAGACCTGTGGGGATTTTAATTTGATCCGTTTTATGCATTCTAAGAAAAATGTTGCACTTACTACTTTTCCAAATTGAATAGGATTAAGGTTAAATATGAAGCAAAAAAAAAAAGTGCTCAAGGGGTAAAGTAGCCCAAAATCCCAAACTTAAAATACATAAATGAAGTAGAGATACAGATAGTCCAAGATGCATAGATGGCTTTGACTTTAATGGAACAAAATACAGAGAGCCTTTCATATTCTAAGCAGTCTGTAGACTAACTGGACTAATCATATTCAAATGCCCATCTATTGGGCATTCAGAAATGACTCAAACATCACAGTGGATAGTGGGTCTTCATAATGGGATAGATTTTGCAGGGCATTAATTATTTATATTTTATTTTCATGTAATGATGTATCAGAATGCCCTGGGAAGAAAATATCTAGACAGAAATTAAATACATGGGCCTGAGTTTTGTCTTTTCTAGCATTCTGGTTTGAACTGTCTCACTGGTTTACAATGTATTTATGTATGTAACAATAAAGAGTAAGAATTATCCAAGACTATGGATATCCACTTCCGTTGAAGTATTTGAGTTCTGAAGCCAGTTTAGGATTTAGCCCAGTCATCAATGTAAATAAAGAAAAAAAAAAAACCTGGAATTCCAAACTTTTGGAATAGGTTTTATAAAGTACTTTACATATTGCTATAGCTTTGTTTGGTTGGATAAGAAAACAGTAGAACCATCTTCTGTGCCATCAGTTAAAGAATGGAGAACTGCAAATATGATGCAGTTGACTGCTTCCTATTAAATGCTCAACTTTTAGAGATTCACACAATGACCTGGGAGCATGTATATTCTCCCAACTCTGACATTTCTACTTGGCAGCCATGTTATTTTATTAGCATAGTGTCAGCAAACTGGATGTGTTGCTCAAATTTCATCCATTATCCACTCTATTATATGTGCAGTATCTCACAGACCATTTAGAGAACTGACTTGACCTAGTGAGAGAAAACCAAGGAAAGCTAAAAGCAACAAAGCATTATTAAATATCTGCAGGAAGTCTCAGGGTGTTAGAAATGGCCCAGTCCACACAAAATTGGTGTGAGGCACATCTCTGATAGTTACAATGCTTCACTTAATTAATCTGGTTCCATATCTCATTTTCTAAATTCTATCAGCAAATATATGGTGACTCCTAGTAACTTACCACGCCCTTTCACTTAGCTTGAAATATCTACATAAAATCAAAATTACTACTAAAAAAATGACGAAAACTTATCAAATGTGAAATTAGATTAAGAGTCAATCAAAATCCAACTGTGAATTTATCATTTCAATGAATTTCAATGAATGGTTTAAAATCTGTTCAAAATCTATTTGAAAATGAATATGTAATAACACAGACATACCTCTTTTTCAAAGCTAGTATTGTCAGATGTATTCTGGGCATTATAATTCATGAACAGGGTAGATGACTATTTGAGAAGTATTAAAATGAGCTGACTTTTCAATACAAGTGTCTGGACAATAAGTTTTTCTATTCTTGGCAATTCAGAAATGTAGACAATTGTGCTAGAAAAATAATATCTATTGTAATATTCATTGTACAGTAGTAGTATAGTAAGTGGCAATTCTGGACATTACAAGAGACACAAGGATTATTTTCTGTGATTGCACAGAGAATACTTGGATTTCTTGTGAAGCTTTTGCATTGGAAATGAGATTCATCAGTCTGAACAGGGCAGGGTTAGAGCCCTTAGCAACATGCTTATTTTGTAGAAGGTCACTCAATAATAACTTCCTCTGCCCTCCAAGCTTATTAAGACTGACTGGCATATATTAATGAAAACACCTGATTCTCCAACCATAAAACCCAGACAAAGACTTTATTTTAATATTAAGGAAGGAACCCTTAATTAGCAGGGTTTCAAAAATGTCAGCTTCTTCTATTAGCTGTTCTGGTCCATCAAAGCCATAATCCCTACTGTCAAATTTCATCACATGATAGACAGTTTCCTGGCTATCTTTTTTTTTTTTTTTAACTGATCATACTGACTGAAGATTTTTATTTTGCCATCACATTTAGCAAGTTTGTATGCATTTCATTGTTACATTGCTGATTTTACTCCTTTCAAAGTCTGCCTGTGTCAGCTAAAAGAAGAAAAAATCTGGGGAAACATAAAGTATTACATATTGATACACAGACATATAATTAAAGACTTTTGGGGACAGTTCTCATTCATAATATTGATTCTTTTCTAGGGCATGCAAATGTGCTCCTGTGAAAACATGAATAAAAATTCACAGATGAATTTCCATTTCAGGCATGTTAAGAGAAAAAAAAGAACAAATGCTCGAAATATTGTGAAGACCTTTAGAGGTGCATGTTCTTTAGAACTAACCCACAACACATCTTCATGCTGCATAAAATTTGTTCAAGTAGATATTGCTTGCACTGCCCTCCAAATGAGAGATTTTGTCAAATTTTACTGAAATAAACATACCAATTTAAAAGGATTTATATTCTAGCTTCATTCAGCATTTCCTTGTTTGTTAAACATTCACATTCATCGGAATCTATTTCTTTGACTTACAAGAAAGCAATAGAAGGTTACTGTCCTGTCACAGACTTCTAAACTTCCCATCTAAACTCTCTCAAACATGGTCTGTGGATTTGATAAAGCTGTATTTTCAAAACCAGCACACACCCACGCAGGTTTTCTCTTTTTCAACAAGAAAAGGAAAATTTATATAGAATTTGTAGGACGACAATGTATTTTGACGAAGTACACTACTATGTTCTTTTCATCCTGTTTTTTCTCCAAATATGTCCTCTTAAAATTTTAGATTTATTTATTAATAATTTATGCAATGCTGCACATACAATAAATGATACAGTAAAAAGGAGTCTTAGTATTGAAGATATAACTGAATCCAGGGAAGAAAAACAAATTTCCAGTATTCAAGAAAAAGAAAGAACTTTTTGAGTGAAAGACTATTGTATACATTTGTATTTTAATATAGGAGAGAAACAGTCTGAAAAAAAAAACAGTAAGGTATGCTAGAGTTAACAAATGAGATGTACAGGCTTCTGCCAAGAACTGAAGGCAGCATGAGAAGCACCAGAAAGCCAAAATCAGTAAAGGAAATTGAGGCAATCTGAGAGATTACAATCTGAGAGAAGTGAAGCAAAGTTGTCAGAAAAATAAAAATGCTGGGATCCTTACAGGCTTGTAAGGGAAAAGCATAACAGTCACAGTTTACTCAGACTGAAGCAAAAAGTGAGACTGAGGTTGGATCAAGAGGGGGAGATTACAGCAATGCAGATAACCAAGTGATTAAGAAAAGGATACAGATGCATTGACAAATTTTGGATGGTTTTGTATAGATGGTGTTATGGAAGGCATGGAGAAGAAAACATGATAGTTAATCTGGATAATGGGATGACAGTCAATTTTAAGTTGTGAGAAGGAAAGAAGAATGGTTAAAATGTATGTATAGATGTACTTTTGCAGTATTTGACACTACTGAAGAGCAGACAGAAGGGAGAAGATTCTGCAGCCTGAGAGATGCATACGGACTGCAAAGAGCCACAGGTTCTGAAGACAAAAGACACCTTTAGAGCTCAGTGACATTTTTTGTGTCTTAAATGTTACAACACCTAATACATGTTACAAAACAGTAGGCCAAAAGTTCACTTCTGCTTATACTGAGATATGGGCAAGAAATAAGGGAGGTGTTTGAAATACAACTGCAAGGGTCAGTAAGAATGACAATACTGACAGAAGCAGGAAAAAACAATCTGAGACTCAAAATTATAGAGGCCTATGGAAATTTTTGGCAGACATGAGAGGCAATTGGTAAAAATTACCAATTTTGAATGAGAAACTTCAGCAGAACAGAGGGGAAACTAAGAGCTAATAGAGGAGATTGAGAGGGAGAAATCAGAGAGATGACCAGTGAGAAATGCAAAAACCAAAAAAGGAAGTGGAGCTTCTGAGGGAGAATGACAAATATAATGCAGAGAATAAGTCCAATAAAGGAAGAATAGCAAAAGATATAGATATCTGTAAACTGAGTCACTAGCTACACCTTGGCCATGTTACTCAGATATTTAGTGAAAATATATATCTTTCCTACCTCAGGAAAATAATTCCAGTTCTTCACACTGTGGAATTCTTTCCACAGCTAATAATTGCATAAAGCTGTATGTGTTAATTGAAGATCCTTGTACCACTGTCTTTTTGAATGCTCTGCTTAGACTTTACTGCTTCCTGAGTGCCTGTATCTATTGCAAGTGATCAAGTATGTTTTTTAGCTGAACTTACAGCTAGACACTGTATTCGTTTTAATGGATTTAAGTTACTGTGAATATTTACTCATATGATTTCTCTGTCATTTAATTAATTTAGTAATGAAACTCACTATTTAGAACAGAAAAGTTCCTTGCCTTTTCAAGGATACGTGTAAGGAGTGGAGCAACAGCGGATGGCAACAAGATAATGAGGCCAACACATGAAGTTCAGTTCTCCCTCCCGCATCACTCACAATACTTATTAACTAAAAACCAGTTAAACAGGAAACTATATTAGACACTGAGCAATATTTATCTTGTGAGGTATATGACAACTAACCTTAGTTTTGAAAACAGTTTTTCCTATAAATATATCCAGTTAAAGTTGTTTATGTGTTTAAAACATCTGTGACCAAGTCACTGTTGGGATTCCACTGTAGAGTAAAATACATAAAATATGGTCCCTACTTTCAAGCATTTTTAACAAGTAAGCATATATTTTTGGGCTTTTCCCTTTCTCTTATTCATTATATTTTTTTGTATTTTTTATATTGAATGGTTCCCTTGTTTTAATTTTTATTCATCTCCCCCAGCTAATGCATGTCAGCATCTGTCTTACACAGCAAATCACAGGGAGGGTCTTTTTGTTGCTTCTTTGAGCAGTCCTGCTGTTCTGCCAGCACACAGGCTCTATCTTGTACTGCTCCCATTCTGAATATGCAGTTGATGCCGTGGGTATCATAGAGGAACATAAAAAGAGAGGAAGAAGAGAAAAAGAGAGGCTTTTGCGATTGGCAGGATTCAGATGTTATGTTTCTGGCTAAGGCTAGCCAGATCTGGGAATGTTCAAGAACTGGTATGTCTTGCTAGCCATCACCATGCAGTCCTATAACAATCACATGGGAGGGAAAGGCTCTAGGTACCTAACATACCAATAAATAAGAAATTCTCCAACACTTCTCTTTGTAGCTGCCTTGGCAAAGAAATATTGTCAGTCCTTGATTGCATTTTATGTTCATGATATCCTCAATATCCTTTCTGATAATGCTCGACATTTGGGCTGCTTTTGCACATTCAGTTGACAACTTCAGACTGACTCCAAGACCCTTTTCCTGGGTGTAACCACTGCTCTAGTTGAACATGTCAACAGTAGTCTCTGCTATCCATGGAACTGTCACTTATCCAAACTGCAGAAACAAGAACAGAATGACATTACAAATGGCTTGTTATACTTTAGGTATGACAGTGTCTTAAACCTCAGATTTTTTGTAGCCGTGCTTTTAACATCTGCTTGGAAAACTGTATGGTGCTGCCTTGCTGCTGGAATCCAGATGGTGTACTACAACATGGCACCTTGTACTCTTGACTGGCACTTCCTAAGCCTCTATTCAGCATGATGATAGCATTTTATTGTAAGTTGTTTTAAATCATACATGGGTGTGTAATATGTGTGTTTTATATCAGACGCAGCCAGAATGGTGTATTTATGGACTAATGGTCCCTGGATATGACAAGGGATAGTGAGGCTTATGTGAGGAACAGAAGGGAGAAGAAGGTAAAAGAGCAGAAGGATAGCATAAGGATGCAGGCATATGAATATAACTGATTTTTTTCAGTTGCTACAATTTCGAGTGAGAAATTCTGGGTTGCCTTTTTTACAGCAATGCCACTTTTGTGGATTGGAATGGTCAGTTTTTCACTGACAGGCAAGAATATTCAAAACTCTTCAGTTGGAAAAGAGTATTATAATCACTGACTGGAAAGTCTGCCTGCTGGCAATGTAAGCTATTATTTTTGTATATAGTGTGCACAATTAATACTAGTGTATTTGGACCAATTTGTGCTGCAAATAAAGCTGTGGCCTTTCCTTGCCAAAAAGAGTGTAATTTCAAGCCATCAGGATTTGCATCTCGGGAAAGGATGGAAAATGAATATGCCAAAGATAAAAGGAAAAATGTACTGCTTTAAAGAAATGGTAAATCACTGAATGTAAGAGAAAGGGAATTAGGTTCAATCATAGTTCAGTATGACATTTTGTTTCTTGCATTTTCTATTACCATAGGAAAGAACTAAAGGGAGCTAAATGAGATCTTGATGTAAATATCCAATTAGACTTTTGCAGTCCAAAAATTGCCATAAAAAATATTTTCCTATGTCTACAGTCCTTACTCAAAATGTAATAAAATTCTTGCATTTCAGACTTTATAGGAGTTTAGATGTACAGATTGCATTGACTGCAGTACATGGTATATAGCCCAAATGATGCCATGAAGATTTTTGCCTTTTCTTTTATACCCCTGTTATACCTTTTTACAACTTCTGTATTCCCAGTGCTTTTTGCCTACATTCTTGGACTTGTTTGTCAAACTAAGAGACTAAACATTTTAGAAGCTTTGTAGCTAAGGACCAGTGTGCCCCAGACCCCAAGGTGTTCTCCAGAACACATTCTGTAAACCAAGATAGAACCTTCAAGGGGAAGGTTCCTTGGGGAGGGGGGCTCACTTGAGCCTCGCATTGGGGAATCTTAGATAGATATGCTAATTAGTAAAACCTATAATGTTATACCCGATGCTGGGGATACAGACTCGGCGGGGTGCATCTCGATGCGTATGACCTGGACGTGTGCACCTAAGGATCCTTAATATAAATAACAAGGTAAAATCCCTTTTCCCCTTCTAACTGTGTATGACTCTTGATTTTAAGACCAGGAAAAGGCATCACAAGAGATTAAATATATTGCTAAGGATATACAAATTTTCTATTTTCTTTTTCAAAGTTGGTTTACATTTTTATACTTCTCTGCAAAATGCTTTTCACTAAATTCTCATGTAAGTATTTTTACACATTGAACTGACTTTTCATAAGAAAGTAGAAGCTTGATGACAGAAGTTGTACAACACCTGTGCATTCCTATGTATGATTTAATTCTCTTCCCTACACATAAGACTCTTTTAATGGATTTTTTAAAGCATTTGGAAGCATACAGACACATATACACAGAGTCTGCTTTGGAGATGAGTTTGAGCATGAAAGAATCATCTGCATGGTTATCAGTTAAATTGCCCTCAGTACTGCAGGCACCTCTGGCATGGTTCCAGGCTCCAGAGAGTTTGGATTGACTCACAGTACTAGGAATGAGGGTCAAACAGACTCTCACCTTTGCAGTACTGATAGAAGCCCTATATAAATCACTTGATATATAAATATTTATTTATCAGCATTTAGATAGTCAACAGCATCGTGTGGTCTGCACATATTTCATAAAGCAGATGGTTTACATTTTCTGAACTCAAGGTAAAAGTCAGCACTACCTAATGCTCACTGTTTAACAGGATTTTTTGACTACTAATACATTGTAATTGCCAGGGTTTCCACACAGCAAACAGATTAATTCCTAACTGGTCTTATATTCTTATACTCTTAAGAAAAAACCAAAACTTCTGAAATGAACTGCACAATAGCTCACCATACTGACATCTTGTGATCTGTCCCAAATCCAAGAGTAAGTTCTTAGCATATTATCTGTGTCAGGTCACAAAACTATTACAGTTTCACATTTTCTTTGTGTCTGTAATGGTTCCCCATCATCCTGATAAGTGGGCAGTCATTTCTCCCTGCACAGATAGAGCTGTGAAGGAGAACCAGATTTCAACACTTATGTAACAGAGATTAATTGATTGATTAGATTATTAATTAAAGTTTCCATTAAATTCTCTTTTTAAAAAGCATGGGATTGTGGATCCCCAGGGTTTTTCTAACCCTTGAAATCATAAACAAGAGAATGCATAACTAAACATTGTACCTTATCTTGTGAAGAATGATTAAGACAGTGGATGCATTGCTATGAAGGAAAATTTTTTTTCCTCCAAAATATTCTTTTTTTTTCCCCCTACAAACCTTAGGAGAAAAGAAAGGGGTTTCTGGGTTCCCCCTACTGCAGTAGAGGAAAAAAACCCAAAAGTAATGTTTTAAACACAGATATACACATAGGTATGCCTGTTTGTGTGCACTCTGTTTGGGGGTTTATAGGCTATACATTTTTATGAAAAGATAAAGAAGTGAAAACACGACTTATGTTGGTTTATATTTGAACTGATGCGGTCTACCTAGAAGCTCCAGCCATATAATATTTGAGAGATTGTGGAAAAATAAAAACAGCAAGTGGCCTTTTAGGTAACCCATAATTAAAAGCAATTTTGAGCTGTCTTTTCAGGGAAGCTACCCAGGGGAAGTATTTGCTACCTGTTTGACCTTCACAATTGTGAGTCCTTGGCAGTGTCAACGACCCTCTGAACTGAATTCAAAACTAATCTCTAACAGAAAAAGAGAAACAGAATTCATGCAAATCATATTAATTCCAACATTTCCCCAGTGAGCTGGGTATAAACTACAGCCTAATTAAATATTTTTTAACGATGTGAGTAATTTTTGCCAAGGGGCGGATTCAGGCGAAAATTTAATATGAGATCACAAAAGCTGTTCCCAGCGTTGATTCTGTAAATTAATGACTATCTGCCTTATGATAAAAACATGCTGCCAAGAATGAAAATGAAGTCAGCAAAGCTTGCTCTATTTGTCTAACAACCAAATATACAGAATGCAAAACTTTAAAGGATATGGAAAATTTCCATTGTCTGTGTGATGTATTCCTGATAAAGATGCATGATACTGACAGCATAAAGCTGCTTTATGTTATATAAGACTACCAATTCTTATTAATTATCACTAATATAGCATTAGCTAGTGTTAGCTATGAACTTTGGTGAGACAGTGCCAAGCACCAGCATCAAGTTCCTGAGAGGTATTCATTTATGTGTGGGTAGGATAATGTGTAGGATAATTTCATAAATTGGGTTTCTCTAAGAGACACTGAATGTGGCACAATTTCTCAGAGTTACTTACAAAAATTCATGCATATTGCCCAACACTTAAAGACGTTATCATTGTAGTATCTGGGCACCAATCTTAAGTACTTGTCAGAAAGAAAATCTCATTAAACCAATGTTATTAATGTTTTCAAATAATAAATGCACAAACATTAAAACTATGATCAAGAGAAACTGTACAAAGGAACAGGAATTACTCATGCATCAGTCTGTCCAGACTTTTATCATGATTTGGAAATTAAACAATAAGCCTTATGTAACTAAAAGGCTGCTTTATAAAGTATAGTATTAGATCAGATATTGAAGATATTCAAATGCAAAATCATCTGTTTAACCAATAAAAGACTCCATTCTCTTTGTTCTTCTCATGCTAACCTAACTTGTAACAAGACAGAGAGTTAACAGCAAGGAGTTACAAAGCATCACCAGATGACAGGTGACCAGGGCTTTGGTAGCATCCTGATCAAGAGGCCAGCCCATTGTAAGGGCTTCTCAGCATTATTTATTTAAATTTCTGCCAGTGTTGGCCACTGAGACTGAATTTACAGCTTTTCAATTAAAAGGTCATTCTGTGCTAACTAGCACGCCATTGCCTCATTATAATCATAAAATTAGTGAGAAAAGACTAGCATGAATAATATGAAGGAGCCAATCTGAGAGGTGAAGAGGTGTGATTTTCTTGCTTCATCAGAGATGGGAATAAAGCTTCCTGTTTAGAAACAAATATTTTGCTTAAAGTGCATGAAAGAAATACTTTACCATTTCTTTCTACTTCAAAACAAATAAATTGGTCATTTTCTGTAAATTAAGCTTGACAGATGAAAGGACGGTTTACGACTGCTGAACAGCGTAAGCTAGGGCACAGATTCATATGATATGAAATGTCTGTGTGAGATTTTAAGTTTCAAAGCATTGCAAGAGGACTTTATATCTCTTAATTTGAGCTTAGCCATATTATGTCTTTTTGTAAGAGTGATTATTTAAAGTTCTTAAATAATAACACAGAGAAACAGTTAATATCAAACATATCTTCTAATATTAGTTAATTTACTATTGAAAACTGAGAATGTCCTTGAAGCTTCAATTGCCTGTGAACATGCTGGAAATTATGAGTCATTGAGTACAGAAATGTAAACTACACAAAGGATGAGGACTTTTGCAATTCCCCTCAAAACATTGGGAGAAACTACTCAATCTATCATATACAAGCCACAGAATGTGTAGTCTTCCAAGTAGCCATGAAGTTCCCCAATATACACAAATAAAGAAAAAAACCCCCACAAAAAATATGATACACTTTAAAAATAATGAAAATGTTTCAAACTATTTAATATATTTTTTACTTAACAAAAACCTGGAAGTCATCCTAATTTCAGTCTGAAAGCACAGATCATCATTAAGGGAAAATTACTAATTTTTGCTCAACACTGGTAATAAGGTGTAAGCCATTAGAACAGGAAAAGTAAGCTAGAGAGCATGAAACAATTTTCAGGAAGAACATTTAGAGATTATAGCCAAACAGTTTAATGCCCACCATTCTCCATAGTAACGTGCTCTATGCTCAGACCATAACCCACTCTCCAAGAGCTTTGCTCTCTTCTAGAGGAACTCATTCTGTACTCAGCAGCCACTGATGAACACACACACAGACATATCCAGTTAGTGGCAACCATGACCTGCTGCTTTAGATAACCTGCCTGAGTAGCTTAAAGAGACACTCTGCGGCTCAAATTGAGAGGTTGAGGTCCTTTGCTTAATGTAGTCCAACTGAACATGGTTTTTTAATTATGCTCTCACTTAGTTTATTTTCCAGAAATGGAGACAGTCTTTAAGTGGATTTGTTGCACATGTGAAATAGTCAGAAACTTGCCCGTGGATTTTCCCACATCAGGAACAAAAAAAAGAAAGGGTGTGGAACATGAAATTCAAGTTTCCAAGATCCCCACTACTGAATCTCCCCCTCTGGAGAAACCAACTGCAGAAGGTAAACAAAAAGAAAGTCTAGTAATTTATTTCCTGTATTGAACAGGATCTTATGGAGACCTTCAGTCTATAACAGCACATGAAATGAGAGTTGATGATGTAATGTTTCTCGCCTTTCCCTCGAAAGGAAGAAATCTCATGTCTATCTAAAGATTTTATATTATGCAGCTGTAGCTGAGAGATCTTGTGATAAAAGTGTGCCAATATTTACTGCTCTGTGCATCACAAATCCCCAAATATATGATTAAATAGAAGGAAATTTGATAAAAACAATAAAAACATTCAAAAGACTGCTGTAAGTTAGGTGTCTACAGACCTTTGAGAATTAATCAGCTGATTTTAAAGCCCTGCGTAACTAAAGATACACAGCAGATAATTTCAGTTGTGCAGTTCAATTTTGGGGTAGAAAAACACAGATGCATAATTTCAAAAAAGAAATATAAATCAGGCCTAAGTCCTTTGGGAGTATTAACTCTAGAATAAATAGCTTGGCCAAATAACAGAAAGTAACGCACGAAGAGTAGGGGAGAAAAAAACCATTGTGTACAGAGAGCATGAAAAATTGAACAACTGTGCTTAAAGTCCTATTCTCATAAACCTAGGAATTTTGAAAAGAGTTTGCCTAAATAAACCTTTTGCATCTTTAATTTTTGGGTGTTTATTATTATTTACAGAGGTATTCATAGTTGTGTGAACCACTAGCCTTTGCAGGGCTGCCAACTTGCATCATATAACTCTGAGGCTGCAGTTACTTCGTGTTTTCCTAACAATCCTAGGCTCTAGAATCACGCAAACAGTACAGAATTTTGGCTTACCTCTAAAGATGGAGAAAGTTGCTATCCCATGATGCAAAAGACTTCAAAAACTTCAAAATCCACAAAGTTAAAAACATGTTTACATTTCTGACGCTTAAGACAAGACCTTTGTTTTTCCCCTAACCTGTTATCTTTAATGCTTCAAGTTACTGACAACACTTTGGCAACAGCCCTGTTTGGTTTAGATCTTAAAAGGGCTGATACACACCTCACTGATGCTAGCAGATGCCATTTTTTTATTTACTTAGATTGTTAATCACATCCACAGACCACAATGAGGGTGATAATAAAAAGTATGGAGACTGCATAATTTTTGCTGGAATTTTGTTCCATAATAAAGCTTTGAAGACAGCTTATGTTGCATTTGCAACAACTAATAAACATGTGTTAGATTTTCTATGTGCAAGACAGAATATTTCTATGAACTATCTGGACCCCTTCACTTTCAGTTTGTTTATGGAATGGGATTTTTAAACATTACCAGCAGATTTCTTGATAAACCAGCGTGCAGCGCTGCAGGAAGCATAAAAAGCCTTTTCAAAGATTCAGAACTGAGCTGTGCACTATTGTTTTGAGGCTGTAGATTTCACTCTCAGTTCTAGACACCAACCTCTTTTCCCTTTTCCATTCTTTATTAGGCAGAGTTTGGCTTCTGAATGGGTGGGTGAAATCTACAGCAGCTGTAGTAACAAGCAGTCTCAAACCTTGAATATTTAAACAGGGTTTTGCACATCCTACTAAATGCAGCCATTTATTATGGTTAATAAAAGAGTACACTGGTAATGTCTCAAAGTCCTCCAGGAAGAAGAAACTCCACTTCTCACAGTTTCAACAATCATTACTCATGCCTTTACCTTAACAAGTTTAGTATCTGTTTTGTTAAATCTTATATTAAAAAGAATACATTAATATTTGCAATAGTGTCATCTAACGCATAACAAGGTAGTTCTAAATCTTTTAAACACATTTTTGAGATTAGTTTTTGCCTTACCATGGAGTTTTAGCTGGACTAAATTATTTCAAAACAAACTAAATAAATATACTTAAATTTTCCATCTACTGAGTCTCTTTGAAATAAACTGGAGTTTTCAAATCATATACGCTCATGTTTGTTCATTTTGAGAGTAACAATTTGTCAGAGATTTCTTTTTTCCCCTGCACCCTCCCAAATCATAAATAACTTCTGGTGGCTTCTGAATCAGGTTGCAGATCAAGATTTCTGAATCTGTTCTATAAATCTGCTCCAGAAAGCCCCAATTCAATCAATTCAATTCACCAGCTTTCAGAACTGGTTGAATGCCCTCTTCAAGGGAACTAAATATAAATTCTCTGAATAGACTCCCTGAGTTAGAAGGACTTTGGGCTAACATGGGGTGGTTACAGGTTGCCTAGAGAAAAAGAACAGGACAAATGAAATGAACACATATATTCATCTATATATATATATATATACACACACACACAAACATATATATATATATATATATATACACATACATACATTTGTCTGCAGCTCCAGAAAAGCTGAAGCTTCCCATACACATAATGAAATGGAAGAAAAACCCACTGGATTTTCTGATTCACTTACACTGTCATTAATAACTCAGGTTGGATCTGAATTTTACATGCATGCTATTTGATACCAAAACAAATACGTGTTTAAGTCTATTTGTAGCTTTGATACAGATAACACTTCTATTATACATGCAAAATTTGATCACATCTTTAATT